>NW_025767056.1:410000-415000 GCF_003918875.1 Haliotis rubra
CACGTTGGTTGATGCATGTCATCGTGTACCAATTGCGATCACTGGATTGTCTGACCCGATTGTTTACAGACCTCTGTCACACAGCTGGAATATTGGTGAGTGCCGTGTAAACAACAAATAAGGGCAGCATTTTTATTTTCTCATCGCCCGACCGACCCTTCTAATTTTATTGCCGACCCCCCTTTTTTCCATTCCAACACCGCCGACTCGAACCTAGAACGTACCGCCTCGTCATAAAAAAAATATCCTTTAAGCAGTCGTTGCCACAAGTCCAAAGGACGCGAGAAATTGTAACAAGAATTACAATAAATGAGAATCAAGAAGGTTATTCAGATAATTTTGTCTTTATTTGCATTTTCCACCGACCGATTGACCCATGTTCAGAAATTGGTGGCTACGTGAAACGCATTAAATAAACTCTGTCAAAAAAGAAACGCAACCCCTGTATTTTAGAGATTTTGATCTGAAGTTTTAAGACGACACAGCATTGTTATTATTTAAGACAGAAGTCTGAAATTTGGCAGAATAATAACCAAGATGGGCATGTTTAAAATTGTCATTTCAAAAGTCATCTCACAGACACCAGTTTGTCACCAGGGGGGGCGTCTTTCTCAGTATCTCGTATGAGCACCACGAGCTGCAATCACTGCACGGCATCTCCTTGGACAAGAACGGATAAGACGCCGGATTCTTTCCTGGGGAATGGCTCTCCACTCCTCCTGCAGTGCAACGCCGAGCTGTTGCAGCGTCTGTGGCGGCGGCTGACGTTGACGTACGCGTCGACCCAGAGTATCCCACAGGTGTTCAATAGGGTTGAGGTCTGGTGATTTAGAGGGCTATGGCAAGACATTGACGTTGGAATTCTGCAGAAAGTTCATTGTTGCACGTGCAGTATGAGGCCGGGCGTTGTCTGGTTGAAAAATCTGTGTCTGTTGGTCAATAATCGGGAGAAGGTGAGGCTGTAATACGTGGTTGATGTAACGTTGGGCTGTCAGGTTCCTTCAACGATCACCAAGTCTGATTTCTGGTTGTATGAGATGGATCCCCAAACCATAACGCTTTCTCCGCCAAATCTGTCCCCTGTCGGACGCAGATGGGCGCAAAACGTTCATGACGTCTCCTATACACGTTTTCTTCCGTCGTGATGTTGCAAAGAAAACAGGATTCATCAGAAAACCAGATGCGCCTCCAGTTTTGTAAAGTCCATATCCTTACGTTGTTGCACCACCTGAGTCGTCGGCGGAGATGTAGGGGGCGTAGTACAGGTCCAACAACTGGTCTACAGGCACGTAAACCCGCTTCTTTCAGACGGTTCCTAATCGTTTGAGCTGACACTCTCCTCAAACCTGGTATTTGTGTGGCAGTCACGGTTGGTAGGGCATGCCGATTACGCAGGTGATGGACCCGGATGTACCGATCTTGAAGGGGTCGTGATTCTTGGCCTTCCACTTCTCGGGCGATCGTTGGTCAAATTGAAGTTGTTGTAGCGGCTCCAAAGTCGGGATATCGTTGTTTTGTGAACATTTAGGTGCCGTGCAACAGTTCCAAAACTTTCTCCGGCTTGAACACGACCAATGGCGATATTTCGGTCGGCAGCACTCAATCGTGGCATTTTTCACACAGCTTTTCGGCGACAAATGAATGAATATAATACGAAAGCACATGGGCTTTTATACACCCCTACATTAACTGCCATTTTCATGATTTGCATGTGTTTTTTTTGTGCGAAGTCACCATGAGGGTCATTTCATGCGTTGTGACGGAATAAGCAATAAAATACACTTATGCGTACAAATGCAGTTGTTTGGATGGTAATCTTCATTAATTACGTGTATAATTTCAATACATTCGAATAACATTTAGTTTGGAAGCAATAACTTCATTCAAACGAATTTTTCATATCTGAGGACAGGGGTTGCGTTTCTTTTTTGACAGAGTTTATTATGCCCATATACGAAATAAATAGGTACAATGATTTAATAAAACGATCAGGCTTCGACTCTAACCGTAATGTCGACAGACCTTGTTTGTCCGAAGTTATTACTAGTAAACTCACATATACAGGGTGGCCTAATGGGTGACGCGTTCGGTCGTCAGGCCGAAGGTACCGGTTCGATGCTCCACCAATTACAGTTACATGCAGTCGATCTCCTTGTCTGGACCCATCAGGACTAGAGAAATCATCAGGGGTTCGACAAATCCGACTCAATGGTACTTTACGGTGTGAGCTATTCAATTTTCAACTTTTGCCAAGCTGTATTTTAGTTCGAGTTAGGCTGTGAGTTCGACAAATCCAGGTATTCGAAACATCTGAGTTCGTCTGTAAGTATCTGGATAGTAAACTGACGCATAAAAGAAACTACACACTTGGTGTTTTGGGACTATTTTCCCCAAAACGTCATAAATATTTTAAAGGTGTTTTGATTGTAACTTAAAAGTCACAAACAGTGTATACATGCTTTTATATCCAAAAAGTAATCTCCAAACAACATATTTGTAGTTTCTTTTGTACTTCAGATGGGGGAAAAACACTGTTAACTCTCATTCAGTACTATTGAGGGCCGTATTCGAAATATTAGTGATATTCTTTCATAAGGAACTGGAGTGTTTATATTCCACCTAATACATCACTGTCGGGCTGTCAACGGCACACGACGTCATCATTGCCTACACCAACACGCGCTCAAATGTTCTAATGGACAGTGGAGTCTCAAAAGATATATTTAAAAATTCAAATTCGATGTAAATAAAAATTATGCAATGCGTTATGCACCAAGAGGCCAGTTTTACCTGTGTTTAAATATACATTCACTTAGTGTTAACTTTTTCACGTTTGAGTACAAAGCATCAGGATAAAGGGTGGCTGCGCTGGTTGATGTCAGTCGACTTCAAATACCAATATGATTTTATCGTGACAAATTAAAAACAAGAAATAAACATTTGATCTGAAATGTGATATGTCTTCGCTTTGTTGGAGATCTCGTGTCTATAACTGCTCGACGAGAGGTTGGGAGATGCTCATTTACATCACAATACTTAGCGAGATACACCTCACTGTGGCGGGAGGCTGATTGTATCTTTTACATGAAATGTCTGACTTAAATTTGAAAATTTTCTGGATCATATCCAGGGGCGCAACCCACAAACATTACGATAGCGATATAACTTTTATGAAATTATTTTTGTTGAATTTCATGAATTTAAACAGCTACGAGGTGAATGAGCGGGCTTGTTTAAAAGGAAGAAACTCAGCCAATGGAACTGTCGTCTTATGAGTTATGCATTATAAATGTTTAGTCAAGAAGAGTTGAACAACCTCTGCTGTTTCCAGTGCCGACTTTTTGTTGTTTTAGCTTTACAGATTAAGATGAAACTGCAGCAGAGAGTGTTCGGGTGATCCTGGCACAGTCAGGCTGGTAAAGCTTATTGCTTGCCCCCTCTGCACGCAGTCCACACAGCGAATGGGACTTCTCCCAGGAAATGCTGCCTAGTCGAACCCACCAAGAACGTTCCGGAGAATATATACACTACTTTCCGGAGAATATGTAGACTTTGTTTTTGTTATTTTTATTATTATCATTGCTCTTGTCACAGGAGGTAGGAGGTAGATGTGGTGTTGGTAGTAGCTCAATGGCAGTGTGGTGGTGGCATGGTAGAAATAGTGATGGTGATGGTTATATTATGGTGGTGATGCTAGTTGTGGTGGTGGTGATGATGATGATGATGATAATGATGGGATGTGGTGATGATGGTGGGTGTTTATGATGGATGGTGATGTTGATGTTGGTGGTGGTGGAGATGATGGTGACAGTGGGGATGGTCGTAGTGGAGATGGTAGTGGGGGTGATGTCGATGTTGATGGTGGTAGTGGTGGTGGTGATGTTGATGGTAGTGGTGGTGGTGATGTTGATGGTAGTGGTGGTGGTGATGATGATGGTATTGATGGCCCTGCAGGTGGTAATATCATGATAACATAGCAATGGCCATGACTGTTATTAGCATCGTCAAAATTGTACCCACTCATCACGAACCAGATGAGACCCGTTAGACACAAGCAAAACACACCGGTCCTTCTCGCCTTCCCAACAAGAAGCAGCCAGCCCACACCTTTGTTCTGCTTGAAACACGACAACGCTCTTCAAGAGAGCTGACTCAGATTCACGCTATTTTAATAGACACTCTGAATTACACGGGTGGGCCTTTGATACACACAACGGTACGTAACGGGACTTTTAAAGGACAAACAACACGGTGAGTCAGTTCTTATTGTGTGCTGGGACTGGGGAATAACCTGATACTTGCGAGCTAGTGGGAGACGGATTTCAAGCCGGGCTGAATAGGAAGATCACTCAATAAAGGGCTTCAAGGAAAATACATCTGAGTAGATTTCTTAAGTCGAAATGTTTCTTCGGTTTGTTTTCCGGAAAGTAATATTACTTGATGCTACTTTTACGACTACTACTACTACTACTACTACTACTACTACTACTACTACTACTACTACTACTTTTATTATTATTACTACTACTACTACTACTGCTGCTGCTGTTACTACTATTACTGCTACTACTACTACTGCCACTACAACTACTACTGCCACTACTACTACTATTACTACTACTACTACTACTACTACTACTACTTTTATTATTATTATTACTACTACTACTGCTGCTGTTACTACTACTACTACTACTACTACTATTACCACTACTACTAATGACATTACGACTATTACTGCCGGTACTACTACTACTACTATTATTACCCACTACTACTAATGACATTACGACTATTACTGCCGGTACTACTACTACTACTATTACCACTACTACTAATGACATTACGACTATTACTGCCGGTACTACTACTGCTGCTACTACTACTACTACTGCTACTACTACCACTGCCACTACTACTACTACTACTATTACCACTACTACTAATGACATTACGACTATCACTGCCCGTACTACTACACCTACTACTACTACTACTAC